>NW_019102673.1:0-2270 GCF_001856785.1 Myzus persicae | reverse complement strand
CGGACGCGTCAGACCACTCGGTCACCTCATCCCCCAAAGTATTAATTATCAAAAAAATAAATTGACAATAAAAATGGGTATTTCATTTTTTGCTTAGAGACGAATTTATCTAGATGGAAGAATTTTTTTATCTAAGATAATTATTCAGATAAAATGCAACTATTTATCTAGATAAGATAGAAGATAACTAAATAATTATCTAGATAAGTCTCAACACTGTACCTTCCTATGTATTATAGTAATAAGATACAAAACCTATTTAAAGCAGGGGGGTGGGGTCATATGTCCCCTTTTGGCTTCTTTTTGTTTGATAAAACAATGAACGAATACATAACGTGTTCTGACAATTTTCAAAAATTCTCCCCCCCCCCCCTTTAAAGATGGCTCAGCAGTCAGCACGCCACTGATTTAAGTGATGATAATATATATATTATATAAAGTCTAAAAACTTTAAGCAAACCTTTTTAATGTTGAGTTTTAAGTTTGCCCAGCATAAAGAAACTATGAAACTTATACAAAAATATGAAAGTTAGGTAGGTACATATATCATTGTTATTATTGTCTTTTATCGATTATTCGTCACTTTTTAGATATTTTCCATTTAATTTAGAATGTTTTTTTTCCATTATTTCATTCCAAAATATCCATCCAAAATAAATAAACTAGATTTACCTTATTTATTCGTTTTTTGTTTTAGTGACGGATATTGAGTATATGCTAGACTCGCCAGTGGTAAAGGTCACATTTGTTAAACTATAGACATGGTAGATCTATGGTCACCAACGGATGAAGTGGTCGTGACAAATACGGTTGACATCCCTGTGCCGAACCCTGGATTAATGAAAACCCATTGGGCTTAGTTGATTGCTTCCTCTCTGAGGAAGCATTTTGTCATTAGGATCTTGACACATTATATTAGTCAAACGGATCAGCCGATTTCCAATTTTAGATTAAAAACGGTCGAACTGATTATACTCACATACATGATTTATAAACATTTTCATTAAAAAAAAAGAGAAAATTGCTTTTTCAAATAACATTACAACCAATTTATAGAAATGATCTACTGGTTTAAATGAACCCTTTACTAAAGGACAGTATTTAACAGATTTCCCGGGCATATCCATTTTAACGAGGCCTTGTGTGTTTATTTGAACAGGATTTGTGGTCAGTAGGTAGGATTTTAAGGATGAAAATCAGTTTTCTATCGAATGCTCAAGATAAACCAAATTAACAAAGGGTTTAATAGTTCAAATATCTACTTAATATTGTAGCAAAGTTCGTTGCTTACATAGTTACATTTATGTGTAAAATGTTCACGGATATAGGTATTAATTAATAATTATAGAAAATTAAAAATAATAAAAATGAATTGTTTAATTTTATAAAAAATTTAATGTAGATACAATATTGTATTGTACATTTGCACCTACTAATTATTATTATCTAATCAATAATTTGGTGCCTACATTTCACTGCAAAAGTAAAATATTCACAATTATTTTATATAGGTACCTATTAAAAAAAAAATATTTTTATTAAATAAGGCCTTGTTGGACAACAACTATGGACATTGGCTGTATTGCATTAACATTACGTTAACACTTCATTTTAAATTACTTTTTGTACAAATTATAATCGATTAATTAAATAAGACTTGATAATAGTACTTATTTTATATTACCTATATTCTTTAATAATTGTTTCTGAATTACTGAATTATTGTTTTCAGTGCTTACCTATATTTTTCCAACTATTTAATTTTTTTTATACTTGGAATATTAGAAATGACAGTATTTTTATTTGCTGATTTTGTCATGTTACAATAGTCTTACAGTTACTCAACGATAATCGATTTTTTCACAATTATTTTATTTGCAAAAGTGAAGAAACATTTATGAAGATTGAGAAAAACATAGACGTCTAACAATACACTGAGGAGAAATACATTTTTATTCTGTTGTTTATACAAAGCAAAACAATTTCTTTAAAAAAAGTCGCCTGGAAACGGAATATGTAAACTTAATGAAGAGTCTCTTTCTGTTCTTTTCGTCCCTCCCTTGGTATCTACTAACCGCAAGACCATGCGATCAAAACAATTGAAGCAACTTCTTGTTTTATTTAATCAACAACTTTGCCGGCTCTCTCTAAACTTCTGTGAAACAAAACTGTGGAATACGATCTCTCTCTCTCTCGCACACACACACACACACACACACACACACACACACACACACACACACACACACACACACACACACACACACACA
>NW_019102672.1:0-2244 GCF_001856785.1 Myzus persicae | reverse complement strand
ATAGGTATCAGTGATGTAGTCCTAAAAAAAATCATGGGTACACGCCTTAATCATTGTAAAAAATAACTTGGGGGGCTATGCCCCCCAAACCCCCCAATCGCCTCACCATTATTCGATACTCATACAATACTTCATCTATTTGTCTATATAATATACAATAGAACCTCATAAACTATGATTGGTATATTTTAAACTCATAATCCATTAAAAAAATTCAAAACTATAACCAATTAACAAATCAATGAAACATATTATTATTTTTGTTTATTTATTATAAGACATTTTTAAACATTTAATTATAATTTATAATATTAAAGTAATTCCCATAATTTGGATTTTAGGTCTTTGTTTGGGACTGTAGTGGCAACTTTTCTTGACCTATTGTCATCAGCATCTCTATGCGAGGTTAACCAACTTTCAACATAGTCTTTAGGATTCCATTTGTTTAAAGGTGGACCATTAATATTTATGAACATTGAATTTGAAATATTTTTTATTAGCAGTCTTGAACGTAGATCTGTACATATATTGTTCATAAGACTAAACCCACGTTCGCACTCTGCTGTTGAGCATGGGAATGTCTTAATTAAAATATTTATGTCCTTAAGTTCTTCTATTAAGTTTATATCATCTACTTTATCATTTTCATCAACATAGATTCGCATTCCTTTTAACGACTTTACTTCATTAATACAAAATCTGTTACATATACGTTGTATTTCTTTTTCCCCAAAGCGTATATCAACTTCTGAAGGCCATAATTTTTTATCAAATATTTGAAAGTCTTCAAGTATTATTTTTTCTTCACCTTCATTTGGTATAAGTCTCATATTTAAATTATTTACAACACTTGTTATAAATTGGTTCTTATTTATACAATTTATCTTTTCATTACTAGATAAAACAACAGTTTTAAACATCATTTTTTCTTTTGCTTTAACAGCTTCTGAATAATATTTACCATCCATGGTTTTCAATGACTCAATAACTCTAATTGTTCTTCTAATTAGTACATCAGCTTGTAATAGTGACATGTCTTGTTTTTGTAAGTCAAGAGATAATTGTGATATTTCAAATAAAATATCACACATTAAGGCTAAGTCTAACAAGAATTGTATACATCCCAAACGCTTACTTAGCCCACTGTACTTAGATTTCGTTTTATTATCACGAAGTGTATCTTTAGAGGCTTGAACAAGATGATTATACAATGCTGGATATATTTTCCAAATTACACTAATTGTTCTAAAACTACTTGCTACCCAGCGAACATCAAGAACTTTTCCAATTTTTAAAAAAATTTCATTTAGACTTGTGCAGTGTTCTCTTAACTCAATTTGATTTTTTGGAGATCTACTGTATAAAGAATATAAAGAATCTAAAAAATACTTAAAATGGTTGGTAGCAGTTATTTCCTTTAAAGTATCACCGACTGCTAGCTCTAACCGATGATTAAGACAATGCCAGCTAAAAATTAAAGGATACTTCTCTTTCAAACGTACAGCCACTCCATTTTTTTTACCAAGAAGTACACTAGCTCCATCCGTTACAAATGATACCCAATGTTCTACCAAAAAATTCTCTGTGAATCCAGAAGTATGAAGACATTCTATTAATTGGTTGACTATGTTAGAAGCTGTTTGACTTTTTAATTCTACCAAATCCAAAAATAAAAAAACAGGTTCTGAATTTAATATTGATGCTTTAACATAAACCACCATACCTGATAAAGAACTAACAGTAGTGGATTCATCTATAAGAATAGAAATCTTAGATGATGTTGCTATTATATTTTGGACTATTTTAGTTTTCATTTTGTCTGCAATATGGGAAATAATATTTGTACTAGAGTACCTTGAATGCAATGTAGTACCCATGTCAAGTCCATTGAGCTGCTGTAATTCAATTAATTTTGAGTGGTCATCATAAGGTCTATTATATTTAGAAATATAGTAAGCTGATCGAAAAACTTTTTGCGTTGTATCGTAGAAATTAGATTTACCAGTTTGAAAAGCTTTGCTTAACAAGTTAGAACATTTTTGTTGCGAAATTTTTTCAGTTTCCGTATGGGCTTTGGAGGTCTTATGTTTCAAAATTTTGTGCCGTAAATTAGTCAATCTGGCAGCTTTAACTGTATTGGAACCACCATCAATCATTGTTAAGCACCATTCTTTTGATATTTCAACACCTTTGCTTTGAAATGTTTTTAATGTACCTACTGACTTACAATATTCACAACCAATT
>NW_019102671.1:0-2276 GCF_001856785.1 Myzus persicae | reverse complement strand
ATATATATATGTGTGTGTGGGGTACACGGAAAGGGCAGGCCGGAGGCGACTGGCACGATGGCGGCAGTGCAGGATATAGACTTTACCACAGAGCTAAGGAGATGAATAATAAAAAAATAAAAAATAAAGGGAAAAGAGCGCTCGAAAAACGGTTCACGAGCTGTGCCGCGATTGTAATTTTTCGGAAAAAGAAACGAGCTTATTGTGCGCGCGCACGCTAGTGTATATACGTATATATATATACACATAGATCCGCGTAAACGCACTAGGCGGAAACGTCGCGAAGGGGGGTTGGGGGTGGAAATCCCACAGGGAACGGCCCATAAATCTAGTCGGATCTTATGCGCGCGTATACATAAATAGTACTTTTGAATATTATACGTGCAGTATATGGGTGGGTGGGTGTAGGTACCTACGCGTCGTATATATTACGCGTGGAGGTACGAGCGCAGACGCGCGTAGTATATACCTATGCCGGTGGAGGATATATATTTATATTATATACATATTTTGTATGTATTAGCGAGGGAAAGAATAATAATATATATTATACGACGTGCGTACGCGACGGCGACGGAAGAGCGAGTGAGAGAGACAGAGTGAAAGAGCGAGAGAGAGCATGAAAGGACCGTAAATTGGGACGCCGCCGAGGTGATTTTGAATTCGAGCATATAATACTCGCATAATATCATACTGCACAGCAACAATGACAATTTTGTCGATTTCCATATATCATAATGATAATAATATGTATAATATAATATTAAAATAGTATAAATTGTATAAAAATATTATATGCTATATTATGACGTATCTGAGGCGGAGTTCATCACTATATTATATAAGACCCCGCTGCAACTTCACTCAGGTCCTAGCCACATATTATATTCGTGTCAAGTATATTATGCGTATCGATGTGATTATATTATAATATATCACACCACCGTTACTATATACATACAATATATTGTATTTTTAATTTTAACACGAACCGCGAAATTTAGTACGTGCGAATGTGCGATATTATAATAATATAGGTACCACTTTATACGCGAGTAATATATCGTATAATAATCGTGTACATATTATAGTAAATTTTAACGCATGCGAGCCCTGGCGTGTATACATATATTATAAATGTATTATATAATATTTAATTAGCCGCCGTCATGGGGTAATTTAGAATTTATTCGCCAACAGGTCTACGTGCGTGTAATTAATTATAAAATTATTATTCATTCGATTATTTTTCGTATTATATATTATCTATTATAATGTATAATATGGTGTTTAACGACCATTCGTTTATTTACGGCGGCTTCCGAAAATGTCGATTACCCCCGCACGGTTTATGCAGTCCCCGAGAATTATCGAACGCTCTATATATTTTTTTTTAATATATATACGAACATAATGATGTACAATACAGCAGCAACCGGGGATCTGCAGCGGGTTAGGGTGTGACGGCACTCGGGCTTCAAACTGTAGCACTCAGGACCCTATCCCGTTATTACAAACGGTTTTATGTTTTTATGAAATGTAATTTTCGTTTTTACGACAAAATAAATGTTTTTTTAAAAAAGGAATCCATTTTCATGAAATTCTCATTCAGATCATTCAAAGTCCTAAAAAGTATGTTATGTTTAGTGTTAGTTTAATGTCCTTCAGGTTTGGGCGAACATGGAATCTTGCGATTACATCGTTCTGTGGAAAATATAGTGATTTGGCGGAGACGTAGAAAAGGTTATCCAAAGTGAAATACTTAGGTAGTATTATTATGACAATAATAATTATCGTAACCAGCGAGTGCAATGAAAAAACGAATCGTTAGCTCGAATCTCGCCTGTCCGACACGAACCTATATAATATATATTATACTAATAATACACGTATAACAATGCAGATATATCTCGGCCGATATCGCTGTATAGGAATAGTCGTTATTTTCGAGTGTTATTATAATAATGTCGTATATTATTATTATTGTCATTGAACTGCGCACATATCGAACACGCGCGTAGAAGGCCATCGGAGAAAACGGCGGCAGCGGACTGCCTACATTAATGATAGTAATAATATATACATCGCACACCACACGAATGTATAATAAATATATAGATAATATATACATACGTTGTATATTATGGGCAGTGATACATAGGCGACGTTGTGGCGCACTAGAGGAATATCGTTTAAAACGGGTCGGCCTTTGGATCGGTTTCAACCATATCGTGGCACACACACACACACACAATATATATATATATGTGTGTGTG
>NW_019102670.1:0-2279 GCF_001856785.1 Myzus persicae | reverse complement strand
GTCAGGGAAATCATATTTCAGTGGTTGATTGTAGGATAAAATAGCATAAGTTAGGATAGTTTCTACACACACACTCACACACACACACACACACACACACACACACACACACACACACACACACACACACACACACACACACACACGCACACACTATATGCGTGTATAATACTGCGAATGTATTGCGGCGGTGAAATACGATCTCACAAAAACTCCAGAATAAAATATACCTACTATAATTCGACGTAGGTATTACAGACTGCAGAAATTCGTAAATAAAAAAAAATTCGCAGTTTCTCCGCAGTATATATTATTATATTATTATATCTTTCATATATACACATTTCGCTGGTTTCTGAAGGTCTGTACCTTTTCGGACACACACACACACACGCACACGCACACTCACTATATAGTAAGACAAAACGTATTTCGCGCTATTCCTTTCGGTATAACCCCACGACGACCCACGCACCCCCACTGGCGTCCACCTTCGGTCCGTTGATGGTCAGGTGATTTATGTGCTCGGTATTTTTTTTTTTTTTTTTTATATATATTAACTGCCAGCGCGGAGCCCTTTCGCCCCTTTCTGACCAGGCCGATACGCCGACACGGTGCGGAGACTGCTATGCGATGGTTGCCACAACGCGGTAACGCCCAACCGCCCTCGAACACCCCGTGAAATATACGCTTGGTATTGTATATCTATACTTATTAGTTATTACTTATTATCTACACACACACACACACGCACACACGGCACACACATATTATATTATATATAAAATCGCCTGTGTATACCTTTGTATTCGTCTTCTCCCTTTCCATACCACCTCATCCACTGCGTCGGATGAATCCAATTTCGTGTCGAATTCCAATTTAAAGCACCTGCAGCTATACGACCAACACTGTTCTACATAATATGTTAATAATATATATATATATGTGTGTGTAAGCATATAGCACTAAGACTATGAAATAATTAAGGTACGTACGCATGATTTACCAAAGATTGGTACCTACTCTAATTTGCCAAAAATTAAATGTATGCGACATGTGTAAATCAAAATAATATGGCGCTTTATGACTTAAAAATATTGTAACTCGAACGTAAGAAACTGATTTAAAATGAATTAAGTTTATTTTATTTTCTATCTTCACTTTTGACCGAAAGCCATTTCATTGAAATAACTTAACTTGTCACAGTTAATTATTTTCATTAACTTGCCCAACCGGAACATGAATATGCCATTTAATACACCTGCGTGTTAAATGCGATAAACACATCTATATTATGCCATTATTTACGAGTGATTTATTAATTTATTACTATGATAATTGAGCAATATTGTATCGGCAACGACATCATCTATAGTATCTTGACGTACGCTATTCTGCGTTTTGAGTTTTCACTAATTTGAAATAGCAATAATCAAAAATGATGAACAATAAAAACCATCATATTTTAATGTTTGATAGTTATGTATTCGTAAATCGTAATAGATACATTTAAGACGTTTTTGATTTAAATATTTGGCCTATTATTATTGACGTTATATTATCTAACCAACTCGTGTGTACTAATATTTTTATTTATAAATCAGGCCCATCATTCAAACAAATATGTTAAGATGTAAAACGTATTTCAAGTAGGTGCGTACCTCTGCCATTATATTCACTCCAAACGACTAATATTTCTAAATTTGGTTTATTGACTAAACGTTTTGTTTGTTATTGGTGTGATCCGGTATTTGTTTATCTGCAGCCTAAGCCGCAGAATAAAAAACGGAAAAGACAAATTCCGCAAAAGAAATATCGTAAAAAAAAAATCGTAATTCCCCTCCCCATTTTAAGCCAGTTTACAGTCAACCAACAGGTATTCATGCGGTGCCGTTTACTCCGTTCGTCGTGTGTGTTTGTACATATATATGTATATACATACTTAATGTATAATGTGGGTGTGTGTCGGTAAATTTCTATTATATAACATATATACCTATACGTATATATATATATATTATTTTTATTTTTTTGAAAAGGGTATTCGCTCTGCAGACACTGCAGCAGCAGTCGGACGACAAGTGCATTCCCTTCGATTGTTCTGCAGCCTGTAGATTTTTAAACCCTTTTCCCTTCGCGTACACCAACCCCTTTTTCAGCATTCGCATTGTACGTGTGCATCATGCTGCTATATACGTATAGTGCGCATATATCTGTGTGTGTGTGTGTGTGTGTGTGTGTGTGTGTGTGTGTGTGTGTGTGTGTGTGTGTGTGTGTGT
>NW_019102669.1:0-2279 GCF_001856785.1 Myzus persicae | reverse complement strand
AGTAATACATTAGGTATCGTCAACATATCAATATATTATCACTATACATAGGTATTCACGATCTCTCAAAGCTGTACTTAATTTTTACGTTCCGCATAATTTACAAACTTTAAAATAATTTAACTATATTATTGTCTTGCACACATATTACAAACAATTAAACAAGTAATACATTGTATATAATATAGTGAAACCTCCCTTAAGGCCCACCTCCAAAGGTACATTTACCTACGTTTTTTTGTGAACAAATTTCTAGCAAACTCCATACTTTCTACAGGCTCTCTGAATAGTGTCCGAGATTTCAGTAACTGAGAGTGTCCGGTATTTAGAGGTTTCACTGTGTACAATAATGCATTGAATATACGTGAATATCAGCTGCTGGTCGCGCACATCACACAGGGTCTACTGCATCGTCGCCTTGGAAAATATGGTACGGAAATTCACGCCGATAAATCCTATAAAAATCCGACGTTTTCCCGAAGTCGTTTACGACCGATACGACTTACGACCCGTCGAGGTTACGCCCCATTCGCGGCCACTGCGTTATCGTACAACTCGTGCCGACCGCCGCGCCGTTAACCGTGTACTGCTTCACCGCGTTGCGACAAAACCCGTGCCAGCCAGCCAGCCAGGCCGAATGTATTATTGCTTCTTTTTTTTTAAACTTTTTATCTTGTTCCGTTTCCCCACCACGGCTGTTAAAAATATACAATGTGATCCGTATAACTGCAGGCCGCACCAATTTTTCGGTGATTTTTTAAGAATTTTCGCACTTAAAATAAGAACTTACTTCAAAACCTTAGAAAAAAACATTTTAGTATCATTTTGTTTTTTTTTGTTAAAAAAAATTATTAGTATACGTATAAATCACGTCATTTAACACATACACTAGCCGAGGCCTAAACAATCTATTTAGACGGCGTTGTCTCGTAGTACCGCGGACCTGCAGCGGAGCACATGACATCGGCACACATGTTTCACACGCAGACTAGTGACGTTTTATTGATATATATATACCTACCTACGGCTTGCTACGGGAAGTCTCAAGAATCATTCCGAACCGTTGCCAGATTATTTTAGATTTTTTTTTTTTGTGAAATCACGTACATACGAATTATGATGTATAAATAATACTGTACTGGTGATGTTATATACGGATAGGTAAGAAGTAGTTGTTATATAATATGGACGAACGCCCTGCAACCTTAATGGACATCGATAATAACTATATTTTCCCTCCCACCAGACGATGTTGAACTATATTATAATATCATACGGATAGAACAAATCGAGACAAAAACGACTTAACGATGTCGTTTTATTAAATGTCAACAGTATACAACAAACGGACGCATGTAGAACGTACATATACGACAGTGGGTCTATGTATGTTGTACTGTTCTGAATTCCTTATAATAAGCGTAAGCCAACAGTTCGCAACACAACGGTATAACCCCAGCTGTTATCGGAATTATTATATAATCAAAGCTGTACAAGGAGGAGGTGTTCAATTGTTTACAACTAGGGTACAAAAAACGTTTATTTTTTATCATTAGATGAAATATTTATTTAACCGTTTAAGTTTTTGCATGAATGATATTTCAACTCATTTGGACATTAAAAGCTAATGAATAAAACGAATAGTATAACTACAAATACAATTCAGTACCTACTAGAAATGTAGGTATCGATTGTGTGTTTTTAGAAATGTAATTTGCTCTATAGTAGATTGTTAATATATTTTGCCTGTTCCAGTATGTTTTCCTCAGGAAAACCTTGCACTCGCGTTGCTTCCTCTTTTTAGTTCATGAAGTATTGTTGGTAATTCTTAGGTCATAGGACTTATTCTTATATGTATTTTGTTTTAATATTATTGTACTTATAGGTACACGGAAACTAAAAGTGATAACCTAACAAAAAGTCATGTAGGAGACTAAATCCTATCATTATCTTAGCACTATAACTGAAACCAATAAATATTTTTTTCTGATTTTTGAAATAAATTAATGGTTTGCCATTAAGTCCGCATACGTATAATCACTGTGACTGTATATTCCCGCAGAAAACGGCAGTAATAAGTAAACAAGAAATCTGACAAGAAATCGATAATATGGGATAAGAAATTAAAGTAAAGCTTTCTACATTATGTATTATATAAATACTATAGTATATAAATAGCTGAACAACATTTAATATTTTTTATAAAAAAAATATAAAAAGCAGGCAAAAATTGATATTTATTGATTTGCTATCATGTCATTAGTTATTTGCTACCCCGT
>NW_019102668.1:0-2283 GCF_001856785.1 Myzus persicae | reverse complement strand
GTATATCTTGATTTTGTTGAACTACAACATTTGGTTCTGCCTGTTCTGGGTTTTCTTCCTCATCGTCACTACTGTCAATATATTCTCGATTACCTCCACTCCAACTACTTCCACTGTCAATATCTTCATCGGAAGACCAGTTCATAATATGGTTTAAATCCTCTGAAGTCAACATACCTTCCCTGCTCGTTGTTTTCCGTAATCTTTTGGACGGGCCCGCTGGATCATCCATTTTATTATCGACAGTTGAAAAAATAATTGTATAACAGACGAGAGACACGCACACGATTCACAGTACGAACAGAAATAAACTGAATAAGAAATCATACTATTCATAATATTATAAACAATTATATCGATGTACAAATGTACAATAATAGATTGCGATAACGATAATCGTAATTTTCGACCGAAAAAAAATCAACAAAATAAGTTATTTATAAACGGATTGGACTGAAATAACAAGAATTTTTCTGTGCAGAGGCGTGTGTAAAAATAAAAACATTACTGTAGTGCGTCACTATTTTATAGCACATTTAATTCAACAGACCTGATGTCGGCTATATCCGACAGGCGCACAGTTCATATACCTACGCGTCGGATATATCCGACAGACGCACCGTGAAAAAACAGGTCCGTCGGCTATAGCCGACAAACGCAGCGAATGTGTTAATATACTATTAAATTATTATCTTAATCATGATAATAGAACTTAGATCTTAATATTATCTTCTATATTTTTGATTTTTAACTTAATTACCACGGAATAAATTACTGTGTAAGCTAATGCTACAAGTTTATTAGTTATCCCTTCGTCATGCCTGTTTGCGTGTATTATGGCTGTACAACCGGTAGCAAAAAAAAATAAAGGAAACCTCAGTGCATTCTTTCCCAAAAGATGAACAGCTAAGAACTATTTGGCTCAAACAAATTCATTGAGGCAACAAGAAAATAAAAAATATAAATTTTAATACAGGTATCACTAAAATGTTTTATAACTAAATTCTATTAAGATTTTTTGTTAATATTTATTTATTAAAATTTTAGATGTATGTTCCTTACCTTTTTCTGAATGCCAATATGTTGAGAAATCTTTGCAACAACAACTATTAAATCATTCTTCCAAACGTAGACGTCTAAAACCAGATGCAATACCTATGAGGTAGGTTTATTATAATTTATAAATAGTTATAATTTTATTATTAAAACATGATGAAATATTTTAGTTCTTATGGTTTTGAGTATGCTGACGTACCGTTCTGTAGAAGTACTACCAATATTGTTGATCATGTTAAAACTCCATGTGGCTTATTTACAGTGACTAACAATAATATAGGAATGAATTTAAAAGTCCTGTTGGTTTATTTACTGTAACTTGTGAGCAAAGGTAGTATTTTATTTTAGAATAAGAATATATATATTTTTTCTTTTATTTATAATAATTTTGTTTTAATATTTCCTTTCTAAATATAATTTAGCCGTGTAAATTATATAAATCTGCAGCCTGAAAGTTATCGAGTTAAATTATTCTCATCATTAGATGCTATTGCTGGAGTTGATGTCCTTCCTCCTGAAAATCATAATGATTGTGGAAGAATTAAAAAAATATTTAATATTTTTATTTTGATTAATTGAAATTCTTCATGAGCCTTTTGTAATATTATTTTATGTATATTATTAGTGTTTATTAAAATATTCAAGAAGTTTGGAAAATGAACATACTGAAGATAAACTCAGTTTCAAATCAATTTCTTGATTATTTTAGGGGATTTTAATAATGTACCTATATAATTGAGAACTTACTTTTTGAAACTGAGGTTCTCACATTAATACATACAATTTGTTTGTTTATAATTACCTATTTACTACTTAATATAATATAGTTTTAAAGTTTTGATCTATATTATAAACATTAATTTTTGTTTAATTATTTTAAATGTAGATAATATTGTAGTGCTATGCTCTTTATGTTTTGTGTTGTTGAATTTAATATCTTAATTATTTTGGCTTAACCTATTCTGTGATTATATTAAGCACGAGGAATGTATCTAACTATAAGGTATTTATTTTTTTAGTTTAATTTGAAATGTTATGTTTTCATATTATGTACTTTTTTCAATGTTTTTTTTGTTATGACAAAAAGTAGGAGAAAGTGTATGGACCGCAAAAGTGTGTTCAAACCGTTGTAGCTAGAGGTAAAACATTTTTGACAACTGTTTAACATACCTGTAAAGAAAATACAACATTTTTAATGTTTAAAATATTACATTTGTTTGGGTTTAA
>NW_019102667.1:0-2284 GCF_001856785.1 Myzus persicae | reverse complement strand
TAATGGAATGTACAAGGACCTCATATAATATTCTTCTGGTGAGTTACTAGGGGGATTTGGCCTTTGAGTTTGTCGTTTAGATATTCGTGGATGTTTTGTAACAACATCATGTTTTTTCATTAGTTCTGAAGCTTCCTTATAGATTTTATTAAAATACTGACTACAATTTGTGCGTTTATCGGTTAAGTTATCCAAAACCAGTTGAATACTATCTGTTGCACTAATAAAATCCCTTTCTTTCCCCTGAAGACATTTGCTAATAGGTAATGTAATACTCAGTATATTTGTTAGAGTAAACAGAGTTAAAATAAATTCACAATTCTCTAAAGCACTTATCAACATTTTGGCTTTGGTTGCAGATTCAGATTCTGACCATTCAGATACTGTACTTAATGCAACAAGTATGTCTGAAAATGAGGAAGTAAACAATAAAATACTGTCATGTCTATCAATCCAGCGCGTTTCACATACAGTTTTTAAAGAATGGTTTTTCAAAATACTTTTTAGTACGAAATTCCTTTTTGAAGAAGAATTTAAAAAAGCAACTACTTCTTTGATAATACCTACAGAATTCCTTACAAATTGTACTGTTGACGATTTGGATATACATAAATTTAATGCATGATTTGCACATGGACTATAGATTGCATTTTTTGCAAACTTTTGAATGTGCTGGACAGCACCACGAGCTTTTGATGTCATAACAGAACATCCATCAGTTGTGATTCCAATACAATCATGTAGCTCTAATGAAAATTTCTTTAACAAATCTATAACAATTTGGCCTAAATGTTCACCAGATAATTTTGGTTCAATATTTTCACTACTATCTAGTTTGCTATATGCTTCTTGATGACAATCAATGAATTCAATAAAATTCTCTTTAATTTTATCATTAACAACATAACGTAAAACCAAACTCATTTGTGATACATGCGACAGATCCGTAGTTTCATCAAACATTATGCTGTAAAATCTATTTTCTTTTATTTCTTTGATAATTTCTGATTGTATTTCTTCCTTAAAACAATCAATTAATTGATTTTGAACATTAGAATTAATATAAGTTGCTTTTGAGTGTGTTGTGAGTAAGTGTTGTTCTAATATTTTGTCACCTGATTTAACCCTGTATCTTAAAAGTTCTCTAAAGTTCCCTTCATTTTTCATTTTATGGTGATTGTCATTTGCAAATAGAGCTCCATCATCTCTATGTCCACGCAATGGAATATTTTGTTTCCCCAAAAACATTATAGATTGAATTATAGGTTTTAAACGTTCTCTATTTTCAGTAATTTTTTTCAAACGATCTGCATTAACCAAGTTTAAAATATTTTTTTTAGGATTAAGAATGGTTGATTTAAATTGATCAGCTCTTTGAAGTGCATATTTGTGGTACAAATTGTTTTGATGTACTTCAAGAAAACCATCTTTACCTAACAATTTTGAAAACTTTTTCAAGGGAGTAGTTACAAGTGTTTTTAAATTTTCCGTTTTGTGTTTTCCTCCTAGATTACTTTCTTTAAATAAAACACAAATTTTACAAAAAAGTCCTTCTTTTGAAATTGAATATGTTAACCATGGATAATTTTTGAAGTGATTTTCTCTAAGAAAACGCTTGCCTTCTTTGCCATTTTTAACATGTACAGAATAAGGATATTCAAAATTAGAAGTTGGGACAGAACTATTTTGATTCACATTCAAGCGTAAATGGTCATCAATTTGAACATTTCCACAGCTAAATAGTCCTACATCCATATTAAAGGGACTTGAATCTTGATCAATTTCAGTCTATAATAATAAAATATAAATAAAAATAGTTTGTCTTACACTCTTACAATGTCATTGTTTTGTATGTATTTATTTGTTTTAACTAATAAGTAGGTAATCACATTTAAAATACATTTTTACAAATAAAATAAAATTGAATTGTTATCTTCAATCAAATGTATAAAATATTTATCTTATAGTTGTTGGTAACTGCTAAAAAAATACATTAACGAATAATATTTAAGTAAGTAGTAGACACTTACAGTTTTAGCAATTTTAGAAGGAACAGTTTCTGTGTTGCTGGCATTTTCCACAGGACGTTTAAGTTTGTTTTTATCAAAATTAGTCTGAAATTAAATAGTTGACCAACATACATACATATTAAATTCCTATCTAAATTTGTTGTAAACTAAAAGAATGAAGTACCTAATTAACTCACCTCATTAATGTTTGGAGATGGTTGAGAAACCGCTGCACTCGACCTTCTTACAACAAATTTATCCATGACGAACAAAAA
>NW_019102666.1:0-2284 GCF_001856785.1 Myzus persicae | reverse complement strand
AATTACGTTTACAAATTTCAATCGTTTTTTATCAAATATAACGTTATAATCATAACGTTATTATAACGTTTGCAAGCCCTGGTTTGAAGGTATGTTTAAGAATGATTCTCCGGGCTGGGTATCCAAAATTTTTTTACATAATTCGTGGTTGTTATTGCAGCCTGTGATTGGCTCGTTTTGCCGCGTGAACAGCTCATCGTTTCAATTTTACTGTACTTGCGTCTTTGTCCTGTCTGTGAAAACTGTTTTTTATTAGCTTGTGTCTTTTATGGATTTTTGGTGGTTCTGACAAGGACCACGATAACAATGTTGTGTCTCAATGTTTACTATTGACAATATTTAAGTAAATCGAGATATTTTAAAATGTTTTATTATTAATAACAACATTTTTGATCAGAGGATGTTGGTAAGTAAACATTTTTCTTTGTCTTAAATCCTGTGTTCGAAAAAACTTTTTAATCATGAAAAGCATACTTGGAAATGCATTGAAGTTTCTAATGAGCTAATATCAGTACCAATGTACACAGCATGTATTTTATATCACTATTTTTTGAATGGTGTGGGGTCGAAAGGAATATTTTAAGTATATTCTGAAAAATAATAGGGAGCGTGTCCTGAAATTTATCTGAAAATAACAGTTATTCCGTAGTTGTAAATGATCTAAATCATTAATATACTATTTCGTAAAATATAATTGATGAATTAGTATACTTTTGAAAATGTCCTAAAACATATTTAATGTATATCGGGTCCGATTGAATCTATTTGAAGTTGCACATTTAAATATCATCTGTTAGTGTAAGTATGGGATTTCAAACATTTTGCCAAGTTTAACAATCATTAAAACTTCCTAATATAATATGTTCTACTTATTTCGTATTTTCAACTTTTTTTGACTGAATTTCAGAGAGAGCATTATAAATATTTCTAGAATATTCTTTGAAAAAAATATTCTTAATGGCTCAGGATTAAGTAATCTTATTACTTTCCCCAGATAATTCCAATTAAATGGTGTAACTTGAACATTGTAACTGGGGAACATAATATATTAGTATTTTCGAGGCCAATTTGTCATGTGTTCTGAATAGAAAATTATAATACTATATTCTGTTTTTTTTGGTCTTTTCTTTATTTATGCTAATCGTATTCTGTCTCAGGAAAAAATATTAGTACAATTTATTGGAATTGTTAAATTTTAAAATAATTTATAATTAATAACAATTTTTACTATTTCCAGTTGAATCTCGTAAGTAATAAATGTTATTAAAAGTTGCTTGTCATATACTGTTTTTTCTTGCAAAGTTTTTCGTTATGAAAAGTATAGACTGAAATCCTTAACGATATAAGGTGGGACTAAAATTTGAAACAATTTCCAAGTAATGCGTGAGATAGGGGAAGGGCAATGATCTCCAAAAAAAAAATGTATTTTGAGAAGCTAATGGAACCCTTATGGAAGTTTCTTAGGGATTTCAATGGAGTACACCCAACTTCACGAATTTATCGGAAATACAATTTTTTTTTTTTTTGAATAATGCTCATATGTTTTAATGTTTAATTTAACTTGTCATACTAAATGATCTAAATCATAAATAAATTGTTTCCCAACATTTTACGGAATAAAAAGAACACATTCTTTGAAAACGTATTGAATTTGTATTTTATTAGATGAAATCGTATTCATGTTGCACAACTTGATGTATGTTTTTAGCTTAGAGATGGGATTCTAACTAATCTCTTTGCTATAATAATTATTTAAACTGCCAATTATTACCAAGAATCTTTTCGTTCTATTCAATGACTCACAATTTTCGTTTTTATGGTATGTAACCCATAGGTAGAGAAATATTTCAGGAATAGTTTCACTCATATATTGAGAATAACTTAATAGTTTTTTAAGATCAAATAAATAACAAATGAACAAGATACCCCAGTGACATGCAGGCGAAATCTAGGGTATCATAATATTGTGTGATTCATAATATTTTTTGGTTCATTTTTAATTGATAATGATACTTTTTTGATGTCTCGATAAAAAGTATTGGTAAGATTAACTGAAATCAGGATCTTTAAAAATATTTAAAAATTAATATTATATTTACAAATAGGTGGACGTATTGGTACGTAATCAGTTTTATGTTGAAAATTATGTTTTCATGTAGTGATGGTGATAAATCTTAAAAAGTTTTTTATCATGATAAGCTTAAATGTAAAATCATGAACAATTTTAGGAGCTATTATTTTTGAAATGAATGGTGTTAAATGAAATAGTTAGGGAAGATTCTTA